>NW_027493913.1:0-26076 GCF_021521415.1 Bidens hawaiensis
AGCTGTATTATGACATAAAGAAACAGGTTGTGAGCATGTAAATAACTTAAAATGGTTTTCATCGTTTCTGTGATACGAGTTAGGTTCAATTATGTCTCAAAATTTAAGTGGGTATCAACTCAGAGATTATGATGCCTCCTATCTATTCTCAAAGCGTATTTGGCTTTCCCCAAGTCACCCCGAATTGACCTTGACCCATAGTGTCTGATTAAAGTTGTAAGTGTCTTCATCTGCTTCCCGTTTTCTTTCTTTCTTACTCCATGATTGAGAAGTCTTGACATTGTTAACTCTAGAATGTTTCAATCACTCATAATGTAATTTTTTTTTTTTTTTTTTTTTTTTTTTTTTTTTTTTTTTTTTTTTTTTTTTTTAACATAGACTTCAGAGTAGTAAACAATTGCAAGTCCCGAATCTGGATCACTGCAGTTTCTTCACACACTATCTTTACGGGAATCAGAACACTTATGGGCTCGTGTATGACTGGGTAATCGCTTTTCTGCCTATCATTCGGAAAGATATATATGAAGACATACAAAACTCTTAAGGAGTTTCCACGTAAAATCGAGTAGATTTAGTTTGTATCACATCTACTTTTACGCACCATAAAAAGCTACCATGACACACAATGACCGTTCTAAAGCCTTTTAAGCCTAATAACTTCACTAGTTAAGCACACAGAATCAGTGTATCTATCATTTTCCAAGGTTGGATCAATTTCTCATTTTCTGAATATATATGAATGTCTTTTAAAACATATAACGTTTAAATTATTTCGCCCCGATCAAGTCAAAGTCTTCAGGTAAACGGCTATCCTGAAGATCCAATGGATCAACTGGACCGACCACATACGAGTATGTGTCCTTCTAACTAAGTATAACCGACTATTTTTCAGCGAAAGAATAAAGACCCATCAAAACCCGCCCCGATCACTTTCAGTCATCTGGTTAATGGCTATCCTCATAATCTACTAGTAGAAGTAAGGACCAACACACATCCGAAAATGTGTCCATCAAACTGAGGTAACCGACATAATTTTAAGCGATAGTGATGTATAAAAATTTAATATTTGAAAAATGAAAATAAGCTGTACAGACATAACAAATCTTTTTGATGTCTCAGTATGATAGCGTCTGTGTACTATCACCTTTCTTGAACAAGATCAACTTCTCAAAATTTTGAAATTTTTTAATGTTTTTGGGTTTTTGTATTTTATATTGTTTTTGGTTTTTCTTGAAACCTTTCTCCCCCTAGAATTTATAAAAAACAAAATCTTTTTGGACTTTTTCAAATTTTTAAGAAAAGAAAAAATGAAAACAATTTAAATGATATCTTCAGGAACATCATCTGATATACGTTTAACGCCGTTGATCTCTAGTAAATATAAAAACCGTGGTTTATCAAATGCTTTAGTGAAGAGATCAGCGCGTTGTTCCTGAGTGGGGATTTTTATCACATCGATTAACTTCTTTTCGTAGCAATCACGAAGGAAGTGATATCGAATTTCGATGTGCTTCGTTTTGCTAAAATGGACCGGATTTTTGGTAATTGAAATTGCAGCAGAATTATCAATATATATGGGAGTAGTAGAACATTCAATACCGTAGTCACGCATTTGTTGCTGAATCCAAATAACTTGAGAACAGCAACTGGCAGCCGCAATATATTCCGCCTCAGCTGTTGAAGTGGAGACTGACGTCTGCTTTTTGCATTGCCACGTTACTAAACGACTTCCAAAGAACTGACATCCTGCTGTTGTTGATTTGTAATCGAGTTTACAACCACCATAGTCCGAATCACTGTACGCATGTAGATCAAAGTTATCATCATGAGGATACCAAAGACCCCAATCTGGAGTACCCTTCAGATAACGCAAAATTCTTTTGACTGCAATCAGATGGGAGACCTTCGGCTTTGACTGGTAACGTGCACAGAGACACGTAGCAAACATTATGTCTGGCCGAGAAGCAGTCAGGTACATTAGAGATCCGATGATCCCTCTATAGTGAGTTGGATTGATCAATTCACCCTTCTCGTCAGGATTAATCCCGTGATTAACCTCTAAAGGAGTTCCCTGTGAAGAAGAACTCAACATCTCAAACCGTTTCAAGATGTCATTGACGTATTTTGTCTGGTGAATGAAGATACCGGAATCTTTTTGATCAACTTGAAGTCCTAAGAAGAACTTCATCTCACCCATGGAGCTCATTTCAAATTTTTCTTTCATCACTTGTTCGAACTCCTTACAAAGTGTTTTATTCGTGGACCCGAAGATGATGTCGTCCACGTACACTTGTACCATAATTAGATCTCCTTCTTTTTCTTTTGAGAATAGTGTGCAGTCAATGGTTCCCCTTCTAAACCCGTTGTTCAGAAGGTGTTTGGATAGTTCTTTATACCAAGCTCTCGGGGCTTGGTGAAGACCGTACAAAGCCTTGTTGAGCAGATAGGCTTTGTCCTTGTGATATGGGTCTTCAAAACCTGGAGGTTGTGCCACATATACGGTCTCTTCGATGTGACCGTACAAAAAGGCACTCTTGACGTCCATTTGATATACTTTGAATTTCTTGAAAGATGCATACGCCAAGAACATCCGGATTGCCTCCAAACGAGCAACCGGAGCATATACCTCATTGTAGTCTAGGCCTTCGATTTGCCTAAACCCTTGGACCACCAGGCGGGCTTTGTTGCGAACAATCACTCCACGATCGTCACGTTTACATTTTAGTACCCACTTAGTGCCAATTTTCTTCTGTCCTTTGGGGAGATCCACCAGCTTCCACACACCAAGTCTTTTAAACTGCAATAATTCCTCTTGCATGGCTGAGACCCAGTTGGAATCTTTCAGCGCATCGGTGGTGCTGTGTGGTTCTTCTTGTGCTAAGAAGCATTCATGGGCATTAAGAGCAACTGATCCTGACTCCATCATTTCTGTGTAGAGACCAAAATTCAGCTGTCGCCGAGTTTTGACACCCTGTTGAAAGTCCCCTATAATGTTGTCTTGTGGATGATCACGTTCAGTCCTAACAACCGGATTGTCAGAAACGACAACATTTTGTTCCAAGTTAGTTAAGTTCGGCTCAGGAACTGGAGCGGATTGTGGTGCCTCTGAAGTAGACGTTAGAGGCTGATCTGCATTCGGCACTTCTTGATTTGACGATGAAGGTTGTGACGTAACCTGAGTTGGTGCCGATTGTACATCATCTGCTGGAGATTCATCTTCAGATTCAGATTCGGAAGATTCTTGAACTTGATCGCTAGACTCTGTGGAGGAAGATGATGACGGACCAGGATGAGTTGAAGATTGCAAAGATTCATCAGGAGGTGCATTTTGCGCCTCATACATCATTTGAATAGCAATCTCATACAGATTGAATGACTTGAACAATTTGTCATAATCAAACAACCAGTCTTCTCCTGTCCCCTTGGCTGGTTCTGTGTAACGTTGAACATCGACATGGTACCATTCTTCAACCAATTTTGTTGTTCTGTTGAAGACCCTTTTGAGAGGTATGCTGTAACCCAGAAAATAGCCGTTGATGATCTTCTCCTCGAACTTATTATCGACTTGCCTTTTAAGTAACGTGCAAAGAGCCCCGAATGGTTCCAGGTGCTCTAAGTTAGGCCTTCGTCGTTGAAGAAGCTCGAAACTTGTCTTGCCGTGGCGCTTGACGATGCCTACCCGATTTAATGTGAAACAGGCGTTGGCAATTGCCTCACTCCAAAACGTAACAGGTAACACTGAGTCGGCTAACATTGTTCTTGCTGTCTCGATTAACGTACGATTTTTCCTTTCAGCAACCCCGTTCATTTGTGGAACATATGGGGCACTGAACTCCTGAACGATCCCTTTTTCTTTGCAGAAATTTTCAACATTCGCATTTTTAAATTCTGTACCGTTATCTGACCGCATTCTTCGAACCTTCAGATTGTATTGAGACTCAATAGTTGTAACCAGCAGTTGTATACACCCAAACGTTTCTGATTTTACTTTCAAGAAAAACACCCAAGAGAATCTAGAATATTCATCAGTAACCACTAGACAGTATGAGTGCCCAGAGATACTTTTGACGCTTATTGGGCCAAAAAGATCCATATGAAGGAGTTCCAACGGAATATCAATTGAGTGGAAACTCTTAGACTTGTGGGACCTTTTTATCTGCTTTCCGGCTTTGCACTTCACACATGAATCAGGGAGACGAAAACTTCTCAGATTAACTCCCTCAACTAGTCTGCGGTGCACAAGCTTGTTCATGTTCCTGACATTTATGTGTCCCATCCGTCTATGCCATAAGACAGTATCACGTTCGGATGCCTTGGACACGAAACATGTCGCCGTTGGAGACGTTGACCCTGCCTTAGCCATATCCAGAATGTAAAGATCACTCTGGCGTGCAGCTGACATTAAAACCTTGTCTTCAGGAAAGTTGAAATCCTTAGGCAAGATGTGGCAATCTCGGTCGTCAAACATAACTTTGAAACCTTTGTCGCAGATTTGACTTATCGACAACAGGTTGTTCTCCAACTCTTTGATGAAATTTACTTTCTCAAACGAAATTCGCCCATTAGACACCATTCCTTGGGCCGTGATATAACCTCCTTGATTTCCTGCAAAGGAAACTGCACCTCCTTTTATTTGTCTGACACTTGAAAGGAGATTCATGTTTCCAGTCATGTGCCTGGAAGCTCCTGAGTCTATGATCCACATGTTGAATCTTGGATCATATAGAGCAACCTGCACACAAAAACAAAAGGTTTAAATATCATTGGAAACCCAAGCCCTTAAGGTCTTGGGTTTTCCATCTTCATCACGAATGAACAATTCAATCCATTTACCCTCATTAACACTGTTTTCAGATTTGACGTTGTTATCAACAGTGTTAGTTTTCTTAGGTTTCCAAAAGTCAGTCTTCTTCTCAGCATGTTTGAGATAGCTGGTTGAAGACTGAGTTTCACTTGTCGAAGTGGAAACACTTGGATCTGAGGGGTTTGGGGATTGGTGTGGTGAGGTTGGCTGAGGTTTCCGAGGAGAAACCGACCTCGGTGTGTGAAACCGTTCTTGACCTTGAATGTCAATGGTCGGTCGCCTCCTAGGAGGTGACTTGACATACCTCGGATCCGGAGTCGATATGTACTGCTTAGGATCCGTGTACTTATAGCAAAATCTTGCTATATGCCCTACCTCTCCACACGAAAAACAGTAGTTTCTCCCCCTTTGACTTGGTGGAGAGAAATAACTCTGGTTTTGTCTGTTATCATAGTACCCCCTGGATTTGACATTTTGGGGTGAAGTTTGTCTAGGAGGGTGTTTTGGGAAATTATGTTTTTCATTAACGTTACCCTCCTTTACAAACTGGGTACTATGTTCCACATAGACTTTCTCAGATTTAGGATTAAACTTTTTCTTCTGAGAGCTTCTTGTTGTTGTTGCCTTTGACTTAGATGGTGGTGGGCCCGATTTAGTTGTGGAACCTAAGTCTGTGGCATCAACATTTTGTTTGGACTCAGGAGCCGGGTCAATGACTTCTTTACCCTTAGACTTAGAAATTTGGTTTGTGTCCTCGGGTATATAATCATTTGATTCATCATCCGGCACAGCTCCTGGTGTGCTTGAAAATTGATTCAGGATCGGGGGTGGGACATTGTTATATCCCACGCCTCTTTCCTTTTTGCCTCGGAACTCGGGAATAATGTGTTCTAATAAATAAGATGAATTTGAGTAACTTTTTAATTTGAAATTCAATGATTCAAAATCAGCTTTCAAGTTTTCCAATTCTTTTTTCAAAACATTATTCTTATTTATGTGAAAATTGATAGAGTCTTGTTGATTCAGAACACATATTTCAAGTTCCTTGTTCTGACGCTTAAGGCTATCAATCTTTTCTTTAAAAACAGACTCTTTCTGCTTCCAAGCCTTATTCTGTGCAAGCGCGTCAGTCAGTTCCATTAAAGATCTTGAGGCTGCTTGTTTGTAAGCCTCGAGATCTTCAATTCTCTCTTTTAGAGATTGAATTTCTTGTTCATACAATTCACATTTTAAACATTTAACATTTTCTGGTTTGGGAGTTGATGGGTTAGAACTTACCTTGGCATTTGATGTCTCTGCCATGAATGCAAAGCAAAGATTCCCAGCTTTTTCCAGAAACGATGCAGAAGTTGCTTTAGACTCTACTTCGTTGACTTCTTCAACTTTAGCAGCCTCTGCGGGAATTGTCGAACATGGAGATGTTTGAGGAACATTTGACTCTTTTTCGTGATCCTCCTTAATCTCCAAAGATACCACTTCAACCTCAGGTTCTCCTTCATGGACTTCAGCAGCTGGTTCATCGACAGACTCTGTTTCAGAGTTTTCATCTACTACTGTGACATCAGCCATGTTGATGCTCAAGTTCCATGTCTCGCCTTCATCCCCTTGAACTGCAAGAGCAGTTTCGTTGTTGATGTCGACGTTGTTTGCTGCGGTTTGATTTTGAGGGACCAGTTGTCTCTCAAGGTTGACAGTTGCAGCTGCTGCAGCAGGAGTGGATGATGATGAAGTGGTTCGGAAGGGATATTGGTGACCTTCCCTTCTTGGCTTCGAGCACTCCTTGGCAAAGTGACCAAGTTCGCCACAGTTGTAGCATTTTACTTTGTTTTTATCAAAGCCGAACTTGGATTTGTTGTTTATTGAGAGGGCCTGACCTGTTTTCTTCGTCCACTTTCTGGCCCTTCGGAACGCACTGCCAAGAGCCCACATAATGTCTATGCGTTCCATATCATCTTCGTCAAGCTGTTCATAGTCATCGCTGTCCAGATGACTATTTCCTAGCTTACCCGCCACCATTAAACTGTAGGACTCAATTATCGTGCCTAGAGTTGCCATGTGTTCTTTGGCAACCTCCACTGTTACTGTTCCCAAGCCTTCAGTATTCAACGTTGCTTTCTCCGTTGACTTGGGTCCGGAGTTAGTACTTGAGTTTCCAGAAGTTGATAGTGGGACGGAAGATCTCGTTTCAGTCCCCTTTGATTGATTTGACGTTGAGGAGACAAAAGCGGTCTTCATCGGAGCATGATCAGTTGACTCTGACATAGGAGGTTTTGACATGTAAAGTGATTTGTCAGAAGTTGATCTCGGTTTTCTGGAGGAGGCTCTTAGTTCAGCCTCTTCTTGTCTGATTTCCTTAATAAAATCAGACAGGAGAATCGTTTCCAGCTGATGACTTCTTCTCATCACCGTCAGAAAGGTGCTCCAGCTTGGTGGAAGTCCTTGTGCAAGACATCTAACTTTCTCAGTCCCTGTAGTTCTGACGTTATAGGACTTGAGCTCTGACATTAGATGATAGAATCTCGACAGTAACGAATCAATGTCTTCTCCCGACTCTGGACCGAACAAATCAAATTCACGCTTGAGCTCCCGTGCGTGAATTTCTCTAAGTGAGTCAGATCCTTCACATCGGTCTACCAGTGCGTTCCAAAGAGATGACGCTGTAGTAAACTGGTTAAACTGATGGAAGAGATCGCTGGAGAGTGCTTGCGATAGTAAAGAGAAGGCTTTCTTCTCAGCGTCAAAGGCTTTCGTTTGTTCATCAGACAGCCTAAAGTAGCTCAAAGTCTCACCATTCTCGTTCGTCGGATGCACCCAATTTGTTTGGACAGCTTCCCAAAGTCCAGGATTTACACCTGTAAGATGAATCTGGAATCGTGTCTTCCAGGTAGTAAAGTCGTTTAATGTCATCAGCTTTGGTGGCTTGTTGTAGCTTCCCGATTCAGAATCGCTTTCGAGAATCGATTGGATCCTCTTGTTGGTACTCGAACTTGAAGCCATTTTTGATCCTTTGGTTAACTTTGAACTGTTGATCGAATGAGTCTGGTTCGATCGGACGAGTGCCTTATTCGATCGAATATGTTCTGATTCGATCGAATGTCTCTCTGGAAAACCGAACTGATCTTCTGAAAGTTATTCGATCGAATGTGTAACTGGTTCGATCGAATGGGTTAACAGATTCGATCGATTGAGTGTATGGTTTGATCGAACGGGTTCTGACAGTCGAATAAGACAGTGATCGAATGGACGGATCGAATGTGTGACTTATTCGATCAACTGGAGACTGGTTCGATCGAATGAACGAATCTGGTTCGATCGAATGAACTTGGAGTATTTCTAGGCGGGAAAAACTGATTCGGTCCAAGTTCAAACTGGTTCGATCGAATAGGAGGGCTATTCGATCGAATGAGTTCCAAAAATAGACTGGTTCGATCGGAAAATCTGGAAATTCCAAAATTAGGAGATTTTGACGGATTTTCGAATTTTGAACCACAAACACGAATCTTAGAAGATCAAGGAGCAAAGTAAGATCAAAATGAGACTTTTAACACAAAAACAGATGAACACCAACCAAAAAACGGATCAAACACACCAAAAACACGAAGAACACGAAGAACGCGAAGAACGTTCTTGACGAAACTCGAACTTTTAACACACTTTTCCAAGATCAAAACACCAAAATATGACAATTTTAACAGTTTTTGACAAGAACACGACGAACACCAAGATCAAAAACACCAAAAATTCGGAATTTTCCGGCAAAAATAACGATTTTCGCGAGAAAAACACGAATTTCACCACGAATCTAACGTGAATCAAGAACCAAAGGCTCTGATACCACTTTGTCGGACCGGTGCGGGACACGGTTTCCCAACGATTCACGGGGCAACGTGTTAGAGTGCGGAATCCTCTAACACGGCGATTCGGTGGCGATCAACGACGCACGGTAACGATTCCTAAGACGGTTTGACACTTAGGGACGGAGGAAAGGACCGACACGTGAAGAACGGGCAGAGAGTATTTCAGCAGAGTGGTGGTTCGTGACTGTGTGTAGAATGTGTGCTCTATTGTGAAATTTCCTAAGTTTCGTTTATATATCGAAAACTGGTTCGATCGAATGAGTCTCTCATTCGATCGAACGAGACCTGGTTCGATCGAATCAGTCACTGATTCGATCGAATCAGTTTCTTTTGACATTTTCAGTCCGTTAACTTAGTTTCACGATCGTTATCTTCATATCGAACCATCCTGATAGAACTGGGGACATACACATGACATTTCATGTCCTAACAGGTAGTTGACGTGTTATGTCCATATTTTTATACTTGTGGTTGACACACCAGTAGAATCAGTATGGGCCCATTTCTTACGATTTTTCCCAATATCCTTTAACTCCACTTTCCTTTTCTTGAAAGGTACTTTGTCTTCAACTCGATCCACACATTCAACCATATACTCCAAAAGGTCTAGACCATCTCCCTCAACATCCTCATCAACAACCACAACTGATGCAGTCATTGGCTTTTCGGTAACTAGAGGAATTCGTGGGGAATTATTCTCCATAGCCACCTCCTTAAACTCATTCTCTGAAAGATCAATAGCCTCATTTATTACTTCATCATTCACCGCGACACAACTAGAGAACTGCTCCCGATCTCGTTTAATTTGGGACAAATCTTCAAATAGTTGACTCATCAGTTCATCTTGGGCAGCATTAGACGTTTCTTGAAGCTCCAACCTATTATTCATTTGCTTCAATAACTCCATCACATCCTAAATCGACTCCTCTTTGTTACCCAAGCAATCATTTTGATCTTGCTGATAATTCCTTTGATAGGTACAACCATGATTATAATATTGAGGGTCTTCTTTGTATATCGGTTGGGGGTACTCATCATAATAGTAGTCTTCCTTCTCTCGGTAACTTACAAAAGTTGGTGTTTCAGGTTCATCACTATCATATTCACTTGAATCATAGTTGTGTTGATAATCTAGTGGAGGTGGTGAATAATTCCGGTACTGCCAGTTATAACCCTGCTGGTTGAGGTTCCTTTGGTTATAATTATCTGGATTGTAGAAGCCTTGAGATTTTGTTGAAGGTGGTTCATGATATGAATTTGGATGGTATGAGTCATCATCCTCCACGACCTTATATTCTTCATGTGGGTCATAGACCCGACTCCCTGTCATTGTGAGTTACCTACACACATGAAACACTAGAATACCCCGCGTAAAATCAAAGAAATAAAAATAACAGCAAAAAACTAAACTAAAGAAAAAAAAGAACAAAAACTAAAACTAGCACTTTGCGCGTTGATTCCCGGCAACGACGCCATTTTGATGTAGATGTCGTGCTCTAATAAAAAACAAGTATTTATGATGCTTAATACCTATAACTAGTTTGGGTAAGTAAGGTCGTCTCCATAGGAAATCAGTGGAAAGTGCAAGTAAAGTTCATGATTACTAATTAATTAACTAGGGCGGACAGTCGATGTCAAGCAGTTTGTAAAGATGATTATAAGATCACACGATTACTTTTAAAGCTGTAAACAATTATGAGAAAATGATTCACTTCAGGTTCAGGTAATGTGATGACCGACTAATAACAGATTCATAAGATTAATTGCGCCAGTAATTACTAACCCTAACAGTTGGGTTGTGAGGACAAACGATACCCTAACCGAATTGTTGACACAACTGAACCCCGGTTTACCCAATTAACAGCTTATTGAATGAAAACCAATTTTAAGCAATGACTAACGATTATTGGTTCAATGATATAATTACAAACCCTACATGTGATGAATACAACCAGATAAGTGATGCCAAGTTTGATAATCAAAATCATAAACTATTTAAACAATCAATTCATAATGTAAAACAAGATTAAAAACAATCAATCAAGTTCATACTCATTCAAAACATAAAATATGATCAAAGTTAATTTACACAAAACCCTAGCCTAAAGTGAATACAGTGGTTTAGCCTGACATCGGCATCATGAAAGATTCGCTTATCTGATGAGAGGATGAAAACATGCGATGAATGGACGAACCGGAGGCTTCGGGATGATGCAAAATCGTCCTAGGGCTTGTATTTGGTTGAAGGAATGAAGGATATGTCGAATGGGGGCTGAAAACTCAATATATTAGAGTTAGGTTTAATTTTCTCGTTAGGAGGATGTTAGCATGGCGCTAACATCCCAGGGGTGAGACTTTAGCGCCGCGGTAAAGACTCAAAATTCTGATGATCTTAGAGATACACTGAAATCACCATCAGGACCCCTTAGCGCCGCGCTAAGGGTGTCTGACAGAATTTTCTTTATTTTCTTCATTTATTTTGCATAGGAAAACGTGCCAATCATCATGAGTCTTCTATATCTTCGTTCCAAGCCCGTAATTCATCTCGATAAGCGTCCTTAACGTCAATTATCCTGAAACACATAAACGTGCTTGAAGTACCAAAGTTCACATAATATTTAAACTAAAATTAAACAAATAATATAATAATATACACGACTTTTGCCCGACCATCAGATACGAGATGGATCAAAAGGGAAACACGTCGCGTATCGTGATGGGTTGTCAGAGACACTAAACACGTGGCTCGCCATGTGTCCACACGTGGCACAACGTTCGCCACGTGGCAGCACGTCTTTCATGTGTCGTCACGTGTCAACACGCGGCACAACACCTGCCATGTGGCGCCACTTGGCAGGTCTACTTGGTGACGATACAAGCCTACGTCGCGATACGCGACGGGTGCCCTGAGAGGCCATCGCGTACCACGATGGGCTTTTGGTTTTACCTATAATTAGCATGCTCGGGTGTTCACATTTTTCATCCCAAAATTCACTCTCAATTCTCTCTCTAACATTTCTCTAGAACCCAATAATCATACCCTCGATTACTCGAAGCTCGTGCCCTCAATTTCTCGTAAATCGTGCAAATATACTGACATTTCTCGAAGTACGTGTCACATACCACCGACATTCCCATCAAGAAGGTGTTGCCATCTCATTGTCCCGACGAACCACCTTGTAAAGCGTGCCGGTGCGAGAAGAAGTGTTGGTGCCTCGTTTTGCGTGCCAAGATGAAGGGTTGATCAAGAAAGTGTTGAAAAGGGTAAAAGACGTCGAAGTGCTGCTCGATCGTCTAGAATTATTATAAGCCAACCAAGTTAGACATAATGGCAAATAAATTAATAATAAAATATTACAAAGGCTTAAACCTTAAGTCAAGGTTATACTCAATACCTCGATAAAATAAAAGAAAATATAACAAAGAAAAAAAAGATAGAATTATAAATATATATATATAATATCAATGTGATTATATTCTATGATTCTTTGTTATAGAATATTATTTAATTAATAATAACTATTCTTAAATAATAAAGAAAATAATACGTTTCTTAGAGAAGAAGAAACGTAGGGTTTAAAGAAAATAAGATTTAACTAAGGTTGTCTTATATAAGGAACACTTTTTAACTAAAGGTTTTAAAGTAAAGAAAAAGAGATTTGAACTAAAGGTTCACGAAAGAAAATAATCGAGGTAAAGATTATAAAAGACTAAAGGTCTTAAGCCAAATTGTACATCCGACTAACAAAAGGTTATACTCGTACTATAGGTGCGAGATAGCAATGAGAAAGACCCTAGGATGGTGTATTGAAGCCAATCCAAATCAAAAGGTGAATACGCTCCAACTTTACAAACTTGTTTTCAAATAAGTCAAATCAAAATTGAAAAGTTTTACATGGGAACTACGTGTCACTAAAACGTTATAAACAAAAGGTATAAGCCTAGCCCTCAGGCTGTAGTATACGTTTGTCTGGATCCTTACATATGTGGTAAATGTGGTAAGCACACCACACCACACCTAGTCACAACTACGTTGTCCTGCGGGAAGCATGACCATATGTATACATACAGGTACTTAACTAAGTCAAACGCTGCGGTGTTTGCTGAGGTACTTAGTGTAGAGACCTGAGTTTATAATTGTATTGTTTAAAGGTTGTTTATTCCTAAGTCATGATGGGCCGAGACTTACGTAGACTCGAGGGGTAAACAAGTAAAATAAAATATTTTAGCGTCAGCATATTCACCAGCATACGTTGCTGACGTATTTTTTTTAAACATTTTGCAGGTGATCAAAGTTAAGGCTTGGGATGACGAAGTGCTCAAGATATCCGATGGCTATGATCTTTTTGCTAAAAATTAGAATATTAAAAATGATGGTTTGTAATTAAACAAGTAATCTTTTGTTAAACTTAAAACGGGTATTTTATAATCCCGTCTTTTATTGTAAATATTATATTTTAAATCCACATGTTTTTAAGAGTTCCACTTTAATAACGTAACTCTGATATATTTACAAATGTGGTACCAACATATGTGTCATACGCCTAGGCCGCGGTTTGGGGTGTGACAGTTTTGGGGGTGATATTGCATACCTATTCAAATTAAATGTTTTATACTTGAGTTTTAAACCACAAACTTTATTGTATACCTTACTTAAATAAATGCTCGATTTGGTGTTATATGTGTACATGCTTAATTGCTAAGGTGTTTACCGCTTTTGGTTGGTTGATTCATATATTTGGCATCCCCTTATAGAAAGGTGTCGTTAATGTATTCTTCTTAACGATTTCATATAAATCTGAGTCTATTTGGCATCCCCTTATAGCAAGGTGTCGTTAATGTATTATTATTAATGATTTCATATAAATCCGAGTCTATTTGGCATCCCCTTATAGAAAGGTGTCGTTAATGTATTCTTATTAACGATTTCATTATCTAAATTGTTGCTATTATTTATTATTTTGTATACAAGTTGTGGAATTTCCTATTATATACTTATTATTCAAAACTATGAAATTGTTCACCAACCTTTGTGTTGACAAATTCTATTTTATGCAATATTACATGTTTGACTTTAAGTTGACTCGGGGACTTGAAGAAAAACGTTACCAAGACTATTAGGATATTAGCAAAACGAACAATATATTATTTGCTATGATTGAATTCGGTTATTGTATGAACAAATTATGTGACTCTTTATGATTTTATGAATTTAAATGAGTTGATTAAATATTGTCACTATAAATAGTGTCTTGTGTTCTTGATCAATCCGTTGCACCCCGGCATGTTCTGCCGCCTTTGGTCCATGGGCGAATCTTCATTGGGGCCAGGGGTGGCCCCGGCCCCCTGTTTTTTTTCGCAGTAGTGTAAATTTACCCGTTTTTGGCCGAAAAATTTTATACGTAGTTTAAGTTTAGCCTTTTTTGGCCGAAAATTTGAGTCCGACCTCCCCTCGTTTGTGAAATTTTGTATACGTTTTGAGCTCGCCCCCCCCCCCCCCCCCCCCCGGGTACCTCAGTCCAAGCTTCGCCACTACTTTGGGCGGGGTGTGACACATACGACCTTTGGGTTTGGCCGGCCTACTTTGGCAGCCCTGGGTCCAACAACGGCATAAACGTTTTGGAGGCGTCGCCCGTGATAAAGGATTACATCTCCGCTACCGCACCAGTTGCATCATTTGGGCTAACGATAACTTTTACCCACACGGATCTATTTGGGAGATGAGATATATCGGAAATATTCTATTCTTATCAAAACGTTTAGAGACCTGCTGGGCGATGAATGAAAAGAGAAACTATTTTAAGAACGTACAAGAGTCTTTGCGAAAGGACATCGAGAGGTGTTTTGGGGTTCTTCGCCAACGTTGGCATTACGTGAAAAATCCGTGTCGTATACGTGTATCATGTTGCATAACATGATTTTAAAAGACGACGAAAGAGTAATATGTCAACATTATATACCAGGGAATGTCCAACAACAACCTCAAGCAATTATGGGGGAGAGGGTGCAAAATGCTTATCGAATGCGTTCACGTGAAATACATAATGCACTTGCGGTGAGTTGGTTCAACATGTTTTGTCAGTTCAGCCAATTCGAGGCAAATGTGTAAACGTATCAAACGGGGATGACGATGGAGACGAGGAAAGTGAAGACGAGCTTGACGTAGACGAAGACGACGAAGACAAGTAATTTCTAGTAGTTTTTCAATATTAATGTAATTTTTTTTATTTTATTTAATAAAATGTTATTTTGATTATTTTAAATAAAAAAGAAAAAAATAATTATAAGGTAATGATTGAAAGGAGCTCCATCCACTACACCTTTTTTAGCAAAAAAAAAAAAAAAACTCATATCCACTACACCTTTTTTAACAAAAAAATAATAATAATAAAATAAAATAAAGAAAAAAAAACTCATTTACTAGCATGGTGCCACATGTTGCACAGTGTCCACAAAAATACTCCATCCATACACATGATCTAATCCAAAATAGGGATGGGCAAAATCGATACCGTACCGATCGGTACCGGTACGGTACGGTGCCGTGCTAATCCCTAATCCAAAATGTCAAAACACCACACCCACCCCACCTCCTATTGGTTGTTTGTTTGGTCTAATAGAACCGAACAGAAATAAACAATTTCAGCTTTCATGTGTTTTTATAAAAACCAAAAGTAGAGTTTGATTTGGATTACACTTGGTTTAACAATAACTAGAAAACTCAACTACTCAACTATCAAAGCCAAACCAAACCCCCACCAACATCTTCATCACACTAACTCTCATGTTTCATAATCTGCAACATAATATCCACCGTACACCTACCACCACCACCACCACCACCACCCAATGGCCGCAATCTTCACGAGAATACTCTCAAAACCAAAACCCACTTCCAAAATCTCCACTTACATCCAACACATGAGCAACGTACTGGAAAACACCGTCTACGGCGGCCCAAAGCCTCAAAACCCTGACCAGAGACTCACATTAACCACTCTACGCAAGAAACATAAGCTAGGCGAGCCTATTACAATGGTCACTGCTTACGATTAACCCTCTGCTGTGCATCTGGACAGTGCCGGGATTGATATTACGCTTGTGGGTGACTCCGCGTCCATGGTGGTTCATGGCCATGACACCACGCTGCCCATTAGCTTGGAGGAGATGTTGGTGCATTGTCGGGCCGTTGCGCGTGGGGCGAAACGCCCGTTGCTTGTTGGGGATCTTGCATTTGGGACTTATGAGTCTAGTTCTCAACAGGTAGTTTGTTGCTTGTTTGACTAAAAAAGTCAAAGTTGTATGTTTGTTGGAATGTGAGGTGAAAAGTAGTTAAACGGGTCGTATGGAAGGTATACTGTGCGAAAATGACCGTCGTATTAGGGTCAAATCATACTGTTTGAATTATGTGTTTGACTAACAAAGAAATTGACGATGTGACGACTAGCGAAGACATAGGGGCCCATTCTTGTGAGATTTGATATCAGTATGCAAAACTGCATTATTGACTTTCGAGGTCTAAAATTATAAACGTGTTGATCGGTTCTTCATGTTAGTAATGGAAAATCATGAAAATATGATAAATTGTATGTTTGTTAGAATATAAGGTAAAAAGTAGTCAAACGGGTCGTATGATAGTTATACTGGATAATAGTGTGAAAATGATCATATGGGTCGTGTTGTGTATTATGCGTTTGACTGACTAAAAGTCAAAATTGCACATTTGAAGTTTGGTTGTTGGTTTGAGTTTTGACCAAAAGTCTAAATTGCATATTCGTTAACGTGTTACACGGTTTGTTTGATAGGGCAACATGTGGTCAAATGGGCTATATAGGTCGTATGATAGCCAGATCGTAGAGTCATTTGATTGACAAAGACCGATGTGACCGCTGACAAAGACATAGGGTCTATTCATTCACATTTGAATTCGGTATGCAAAAGTACAAAACTGCATGACACCATATCTCGTATAGACTTGCGTATGTATTGTTATTTGTGTATAGAGGCCATGACTACTTTTGTGATTTTCGATTATAATGCACTAGAGTTGACTCAGTGATCTAATGGCTTAAGAAAAAAGCATCAATAAAATAAAAGTGTTGAATACTAGTGAGTTTACATCAAAGTTTTAATCTTTAATAAGCATGTGTCAAGGTCAGGCTTTAAAAGCCCAAAATTTGAAACAATTTATCATTTAATAGCATCAAAGCTTTAATCTTTAGTACGCATGTGCCAAGAACAAGCTTTAACGGAACCCGAAAAGTCAAAACCATAGTTTCCTTACGCGTTTATGCATTTGAGTGATTTTCTTGTATTATGTAAGAAGAATGATTAATATTACTATTTTTCTTACGCGCAGGCTGTTGATACAGCAGTCAGAGTATTAAAAGAAGGCGGAATGGATGCAATCAAGTTGGAAGGGGGCGCACCATCAAGAATTTCAGCTGCAAAACACATCGTTGAAGCGGGAATTGCAGTTATGGGTCATGTAGGGTTGACCCCTCAAGCCATTAGCGTTCTTGGTGGATTTAGACCTCAAGGGAGGAATGTTCTCAGTGCTGTCAAGGTCCTCAAGTTGTCATCTAATATAAAGAAACGAGGTACAGTTTGACTTTTGAGGTCAAACTTATGGCTTCCTTGGTCAAAAAGTGATATGGCTTTTCGAGTTTTCTCATTAATAATAATAAAGCTCTTTGCGGTTGTAGAATCTATTTCACAGATTAGTGTCCTTGACATTTATTTATTTTTTTTTTGTCAAAGTACTATGACGGAAAAGTCAATGTTTGACCGCAAAAGTCAAAGTCAACCAGCTTTTGGGATGTATTATGTATAAATATATTTTGGTCAAGGGATTGAGTAGATATATATATCTGTTCTGTAGGCTATAATTTGACATAATAGAAATGATGGATAATTCGACTTCTGATACGGGTTGTTCATATTGCAAGAAAAGTATTCTCATCTCTAGAATTTGTTTAAATAATTTAGCGGCTTTTTATAACTGTCAAAGATAAAAGAAGCCATATCATTTGAAGCTAGTGCATGCTTGACTTTAAAAGTCAACCATTTGACTTTCCAGTTGTCATATTGCAAGAAAAACATTCCTATTTGTAGAAGCTGTTAAAACAATTTTGGCGGATTTTCATACATTTTCTCAAAGTTAAAAGAAGCCATATCAATTTTGAAGCCGGAAAAGTCCATATTTGACTTCAAAAGTCAAACTGTATCTCTTTATGATACATGTAAACATTCTAAAGGACATACGACCGTTGTCTGATGAGTAGGTTGTGGAGACGGCACTAGCATTACAGGACGCCGGTTGTTTCTCTGTTGTTCTTGAATGTGTGCCTCCACCAGTGGCTGCAGCCGCCACTTCTGTTCTTCAAATACCCACCATCGGTATTGGGGCGGGCCCTTTTTGCAGTGGACAGGTTCATATATTTTCTTGATGATATAAGTTTCTTACACAACTAGAAAATGGTTACATAACACATATAGGAAATTGGATATATTTGTGATTTTCTCTTCTTTAAATGTATATGTTATTAAAATTTGTGTGTGAATATAATAATTTTTGAGCAATAACTATGGATGTTCTTCATTGTTAAAACTATTAATTGATGCAGGTTCTTGTTTACCATGATCTCTTGGGAATGATGCAACATCCACATCACGCAAAGGTTTGCACCAAACATAAAGCTATATTATTGTTGATTAGTTTTACTCCGTATTCTCAATGAAAGTTGCAAACAACTTGCCGTTTCTGACAAGTTTTCAGCTTACAATTGTGTGCTTGTATGGTAGGGGTGTGAGCGAGTCATACTTGAGCTCGAGTTCAGGTCGTTTAACTTAACATAGATCAAGTTTGGCTCGTTTCAAGCTCTATATCCAATGCTCGAGCT
This sequence comes from Bidens hawaiensis, assembly GCF_021521415.1. Classification (NCBI taxonomy): domain Eukaryota; kingdom Viridiplantae; phylum Streptophyta; class Magnoliopsida; order Asterales; family Asteraceae; genus Bidens; species Bidens hawaiensis. The sequence continues at coordinate 18,564 of NW_027493913.1, forward strand.
CAGCTCGGGTTTGTCTCGTTTATTATTTGATTATTTTGTATTGCATATATAATTTTTTTTTTATTAAATATAATTGCAATTTTATATAAATAATATGATATATTGTTTACTTATTTTTATCATAATTATACATGTAATAAACTAATAATATTATTATGACATTTAATAGATAAGAATTATTTATTTGTATAAATAATAGGCTTAGGAGCCTAGTCAAGTTCAGTATATGCAACTTGGGCTCATTTATTAAGCGAGCTTCAAGGTGTGAGCTCGTTAAAGCTCGTCTCGATTCGCGATTTTAATGAGCCGATCACGCTAGTTCACGAGTGGCTCTGCTTGTTTACACCCCTGTTTGTCTGCTGTATTTTTAAACGGGCGTTTTCTTAATTTGGGTCCACAGGAAGTTTTAAACTTGTGATTTCTAAAATGGTATATTTGGCATTTTTATAGGTTACTCCAAAGTTCTGCAAGCAGTTTGCTCAAATAGGTGAAGAAATAAACAAGGCTTTATCAGATTATAAGCAAGAAGTCGAAAACCGTTCATTTCCAGGGGTGGCCTACAGCCCATACAAAATCAGCCCGGCGGAGGTTGACGGGTTTTTGAAGGAACTGCAAAAAATGGGATTGGATAAGGCTGCAGCCGCCGCGGCAGAGGCGGCTGACAACGTTGAGGCAAGTAAGAAGATTTAAACTGCAGAATGTGTAGCATTAGTTTTAAGTTAGAATGTCAGTTTTGTGGAGTTAAACTTAAACAATAAACATGCTATACAATTATTATTACATTCACATTATCTTGAATAATAGCATCTAAACATTATAATCTCAAAAACATTTGGAATGTTATTACATTTATGCTGCATAAATCGAGTCCGGTGACAATGATATCATCTGCAAAAGACTTGAATTAGAAAACGTTTCTTCGAGCCCCGTGGGCCCTCTTTTACTACCGACATTATCAGCGCTCTCTTTCGTTACGTGTACCAATTCCCGCGCCACATCATGCATCCCCAACCGGCCGTCATCACCGCCAAATAATAAGCACCGGGTGGCAACATCCGCCACAATCCCCATCTGCTCTTTCCTATACGGCGGCGGTTGTTCGTGGTTGTACAACATCGGGTCCACCACCTCCTCCACCTTCCCGTTTCTAATCTTCCTTAACGCCACCGTGGCGAGGTCAGCCGACTTTCGGCCCGCCAAAATCTCCAAAAGCATCACACCGAGAGCGTACACGTTGTTTTTGTTTGAAAACGGTGCGGTGGAGTTTGAAGCAGAACCGGAACCGCACGTGTCTGAACCATGGTCCAATAACTCGAACCCAACTAGCTTTACTGACATGTCATGGTCTAACAAAACGCACCCGGATTGTAGACCGTGGTGGAAGACAGGTGGGAAGATCTCGGTTTGTAGGTATGCGAGTACACTTGATATTTGAGCGGCGATTTTTAATCTGTTATGCCATTCTAGACCGATTTTACCATCGATCCGAGCTTGGCATAAATGTTGTTCGAGTGTACCGTTTCCCGGGTACTCGAAGACCACAAGTGGGGTGTAACCCGAGTCGATTGAGCAGCCGAGGATACGGGCCATGTTTGTGTGGGAAACTTCTGATAAAACCTTGATACGCGATAGGACATGAATGAGGTCGGTTTCAGTCGTGCAATGTACTTTGTGGACGGCTACCTCGAGCCCGTCTGCAAGAGTGCCGGTGTAGATAGTGCCCCCGGGCCCAATGTTGACGAGTTTCTGATCGTCTGAGAATCCTTTTGTGGCTTGTTCTAGTTCCATGTGAGTAAATAAACGAGTTCTACACGCTTTCTTTAGGGAAGCACTGCTTTGGCTGTGAGTTTGATCGTGACCGATGGTTCCTGTCTTGGACTGGCGTTTTAATAAGCAGAAGAACGCGATCAATGTTATGAGCGAGAGGGCTAATACGAGAATACCTGTATTAAAGGAAGCCGCATTAAATTCATTGGTATTCATGTACATTATACTAGGGATGTTTACGGTACAGTTTAGCTGGTTTTGATATAATAAAAAAAAACATTTAGAAACCGTTCGCTTGACGGTCTAAGCCCGTTTATATATATATATATATATAAGATCATTAGTTTGCAGGATGCTGCATTTTTTTTTAATTAATCAGATGATTAGTTTGTTAAATGATATGTTTACGAACATTATACATTATACGTATACATAACTGTGTATTCATATACGAGGTACGTACCAGCAATAAGCATCTGTTTACCCCTACCATGCCGCTTAGCATAACACGTCTTGCCATAAACGACCGAGCCGTCCCTAACACAATCTATATAAGTATGAAAACTTGCATCAAACTAAATTATCAATAGCTTTAGAAACTAAAATTCGCAAACTAACGAAGAAAATGACTCACATTTCAAGCAACCGGTCCCCTTAGCGAACCCATCGCCTACAAACCCATCAACACATTCGCACCTCATACCAAAAATCACCGAACTCGCGTTAACAATTCGTGCATTTGAATCACACACGTCTTTGATCAAAGAACTAGGAACCGCCCATTCTAACTTAACACCATGCTTCATGTCACTCTTGTCATAACTCGAGTCTGAGCCTGGGCCTGAACCAACCCAGGAAGAGAAACCCTTACACCCGAAGTCCTCGAAAACCGTGAAGCTATCACCCACCTGCCAAACACCACCACGATCTTCAGACAACGAGTAACAACACCCGCTATCTGAAAAAGTGGTGGCGGTTGTGGTGGTGTTAGCGTCCCAACATCCACCACAATCACTCCGACACAACGACGAATCCCCACACCCGTACAAACCAACCACATTATCCTTCGATATATCAAAATAATCATTCGCCCGAAACCTAAACAACCTAAGATCATAATACCTTTGACACAACGACGAATAACGAGCCGTCTCATTACCGAAAGCCACCAACAAACCGCCACCATCTGGGAAAAAATGAAGAACTTGATACTTATATGATCCAATATTAACAAACAATGAAGTTGCATTAACACAAGAGACACGAAAAGCATCCGAAAGTAACTCCCCACAACCTGAACTACCCGAACCGTTGTCAAGGCGAAACGGGTACGGTATAGAGTCAAAGGTTCCGCATTTTTCAGGCGGGAAACTGCGGCTACCACCGCCACTCGCAGCTGGTGGCACCACCAGCAATAAGAAAACAATGGTCATGATCATATTGTTTGTTAAATGTTAGTAATACTCTATATGCATCATTTGAATGACAAATATAGATGCATATATGAAGAAACACTAATCAGCCCCGGGCAGATTACGGATAACCTGGGGGTTAGATGTTTCCCACGAGGGGTTAGACCCGGCAAAGATGGTTCTTCTGATAACCTGCAAAACAGACACCGTGAGCTCGTCACTGAGAAGGGGGGGGTTCCTCCTTGTGACCACCCTCCGGCGTGAGAATCAGACTAGATTGCTCTTGAATATAAATGTATATTAAGAGATTGCTAAAGCAGATATCAGGTATAATATGTAATACGAGATAGTATATGATGATAAGATGAGATGATCATACCATTTGGGGTATTTATAGCCGAAGGTAGGTTTCCAAGAAGGTGTAGCCGGCTGAATAGTATTCCTGTTCTACCAACTATGGCCTATGCACGTGCCATGCTGGTAGTTGGTGGGTAGGCAGCGGCTGTCAGTGACCAGGCCTGCTGTGTACTATTCCTTTTCCACCAACTGCCGGCTATGCACGTGGTATGACAGGAGTTGGTGAGTAGGCAGCGGCTAATAGTGACATATAGTACAAGAGCATGCTGCTCGCCATACTGTTGTCAATGAGCTGTCGTATCTTTGGTCAGATCTTTTGCCCATACCTCGTCAGGTACAGTACAAAAGATCTTCCCGTATCGTACGGACTGGCTTATTTGGGCGGGAGTATTCCCCCTCCCGCCTTTGTGCGGGATTGTTCCCGGCTTTGCTCATTCCTTCAGGTGACAACTGAATTATTGAGAGCTAAGTGCCTTGTGCGTGTAGCCTTGCTGCGCGGGTGGCCTTCCCTGATGGCTTGTATCCGCAGCTGCGGGAACAGGCAGAGTACTTCACCATTGGGAGGCATTTCCTGCGGGAACAGCTTGCGTACTGCGCGTAAGGACGTCACGTCTCTGAGCATGGTGGGTCCTGCGGATCCAGTTGGTTTCTGCGCAGACGTCTCTCTTCAAGGTGAGTCCTGCGGGTCCAACTAGGCTCTGCTGGGACCTACCTCTTTAAGTCCCCCCAGTCCAATGTTCTTCTCATGAATGTTTAATAAAGTGAGGTGAACTTTTGGACTTAAGCGAAGGGTTTTGAAAAGGGTTTAGTTTTAAGGTTTTCCATGGGGATTCTTCCCGCGGAAGTCCTTATGTCACTTGCAGAAATTCCCGACTTTCCTGCTTGATCTTTGGGTATGATGCGGGTAGGTCTGTAACCTCCTCGCAAGTCAGGAGCGTTGAGTCACACTTGTGTGGATTCTCCATGAGGTTTTGGTAGTTTTGAACATAGTGATCAATTATGTTAAAACCACCAATTCCATCCTGGAGCTTCAAACAATGTAGTTCTCGACGTTCCCGCTATGCGGGGATGTTATTTCCGTTTCCGCAAGCATTGCCAGAAGATCCTTCTTGGTTTCAATTCCATGCGGAGCGCTAGGTATGTGAAGGGTTTTGCCTTAACACTGTACCCGCGCTCGTCTTACGGTTACTTTACTTCCAAGGTATTCCTGGCGTCAATTCCCTGCGGGTGCTAAGTATGTGAAGGGTTTTGCCTTAACACTGTACCCGCACCCGTCTTATAGTTACTTGGTCGCCAAGTTATTCCTGGCGTCAATTCCCTGCGGGTGCTAAGTATGTGAAGGGTTTTGCCTTAACACTGTACCCGCACCCGTCTTATAGTTACTTGGTTGCCGAGGTATTCTTGGCTTCAATTCCCTGCAGGTGCTAAGTATGTGAAGGGTTTTGCCTTTACACTGTACCCGCACCTGTCTTACAGTTACTTGGTTGCCAAGGTAAGAGGTATTTTCCCGCTTACTTTTGAATCTTTTTGAATTTTGAAATTCGAAGAGTTGGTGAAAGGATAAGAACAGTCCAAACCTCTGAAACGTCGTGCGACGGTTTCTTCTGACTGTGTCAGGACGTGCAGGAAGTTATGGTGACGTGACAGTACATGGTCATTCCAGACGCTTTTTCAGGCGCGTGGGCGCGATTTTTCGGGCGCGTGGCCGCGAAATTAATGGTACACGTCCTTTCAACAGCTGTTGCCAGCTTGTGTTTTGCCACGTGTCATAGTTTCATTGCACCTTCGATTTCTCTCTCTTCCGCATTAAATTCATCTCATTAATTGCGATTAGTATATAAAGGGGGAGAGGGTTCTTTGTAATCCACACTTTCACTTTTCTCTTCATCCTCAAAACGATTTCCGGCGAATACTCACCTTTTCAGTCGAGCATTCTCTTGAAATCATTTTCTTTCATCTGCAAGATGTCTTCTCATGATCTTGAGGCTACAGCCTAGGAGGCTGGGGTGTACGCTGATGACAAGAGTACTGCTGGCGAGTGCCAGTGTGCTCTGCCTGTCGATCTATATCAGTACATCGTCAGGAAGTTCATGCTCGAGTCTCTCGAGCCTGAGTTTCCTGAACCCCATCAGACGGTGTATGATGCCCCCAGAGGCAAGATCGGGGTATATGCTGCATTCTTTGTCTATGGGAATCTTAGGTTCCCGTTGACTAAGTTTGTGTACCGTGTCCTAGAGAGGCACGGTATACACCTGACCGAGGTGCACCCGATGGCGATCGCGAAGATTCGCCACTTCGAGTGGGTGTGCCGGATTCTGGGCATTGAGCCCTTCGTCGACCGCCTGATGACCTTCTACTCTTGGAGGTGCATCCAGGGGTGGTATACGCTGATAACCCGGATCAAGGGTTTGAAGATTTGCGCAACCGAGCGCAGTCTTCGTTCGTGGAAGCGGGAGTTCTTCTACATCTCCGCTCGCGCCATCCCCCTTGCCATGAAATTTAAGAATGGGCAAGCTCTCCCCAGCCTTCACGCCTCCAACTACCAGAGGCGGAATGGTTTTCAAAGATTTCCCGAGTCCAATCTCCGGTTTGGTTTGCGGAGTCCGGGATGGTGATGCTCGGGATGAGCCGGGTGTGGAAGGATGCGGATGCGCAAAAGATCCCGATCGTCCTCGAATACGGTTTGAACTCTGTTCCTTACGGTATGCTCTGTTTCTTTTTGTTGATTTAGAATCTCTTCTAACTTCTTTCCTGTTTATTTCAGAGGGGAACGACTTGCAGTCGCTCCTGTATCCGCGGGAGGCTGACAGTCCCGCTCGGATGGGTACTCGCGCTCTAGATGAGAACGAGTTGCCCATCCTTGAACAGACGGCGGATCGGTTCGTGGAGGTCTACCCGTCAGGCCACGAGATCCTGAGCGCCAGGCGGCCAGGTAAGGCGTTATTCAACCCTCGACCCCTCAATGCTGAAACCACTGCTGGAATTCCTCTAATCTTATGTTCTGATGAGGAATCCGCAGATGGTCCTCCGTTGGTGCGGAAGAAGAAGGCTGCCGGCGGGAAGGGAAAGGCGAAGGCCTCCACTGCCGATCCGGTGCCTCGGTCTGATTCAGAGACCGAGAGCGAGGAGGTGGCGGGGAACCCGGGTGGTGATAGGACCACTGCTCCGGAGGCTGCGACTGTCACCTCCGGAGAGCCCCAGATGACGACGGTGAGCGGCGTAAAGAGGCCGGCTCCATCTGGTTCGTCCCCGCCTGTCCGCACTTTTAGGCTCAAGAAAACCCGTAAGTACAAACTTCCTTTATTTTTAACTTCATAGCTTTCCATCATTAATACTTTTCTTTGTGCAGGCGTGGATGTTGACGCATTCCAGGGTGGAGCGGGGAGGAGTACCTCTGGACCCATGACGGTAGGCTTGGTCAGCCTACATGAGGCGACGACCCAGGCGGCTGCGCCTGCGCCTGCTTCCGTTGGTTCAGTTGCTCACTCCGTTGAGCCAACTGTTCCAGCTGTGATGACATCACCGCCGGCTGTCAGTGCCATATTTACCGCATCTTTCACTGAGCCGGCGGTTACTTTTTCTGCGCATTCCGCCGCGGCGACCACGGTTGTGAGTTCACCTCCGGTGAGTTCACCTCCGTTGGTTTCTACCGCGGCGGCCTCCTTGCCTCCGACGTCGGCAGCTACAGCCGATACTCCAGGTATGCTTGGGGCTTCTCGCCAACCTCTGCCTCCTTCCCATCTGCCTGACCTCTTGGATGGATTTCCCTGGGGTTCAGGTGATGGGTTTGGCGGCTATCAGCCTGTTGTTGACCCTACAGGTGCGTAGGGTTCTTTTGGCCTTTTTTTTTTTTTTTTTTTTTTTATATATCATCTTTTCCTAACTGCTTTTTGTTTTTTGCAGTGTCGGATTCCAATGAAGTGTATGTTCCACGATGGAACATCCGCCGAGGAACAACCCTTCGCACACCTGTGGAG